>NW_027514742.1:0-40049 GCF_048772815.1 Callospermophilus lateralis | reverse complement strand
TTTTGTCAAGTTTCAAAGAGCTACTACAAACCATGTTGGATTTAGAGTTCCAAATTCATCTATCTATATAGGAGAGAACAGAGTGCAACCTAAAAATGAAAACTGCTACTTTAAACGAACGCTTCAACTAAGAAGAACAAAATTTGGTGAGCCAAGAGGGATTTGTGGACTTGTCATTACCACCACGCATCATCAAGATTGGGTGAAAAAATATTTGCTGGTATTTCTGAAAATCGTTATTTCTTAGTAGCTTGGCAACCCCTCTCAATGAAAGTGCTTTTCCACAGTCTGTGCCTAGGACTACTTGAAGAGGAAACAAAACATAGAGACAAAACTGAGAACTCCTTTATTTTGTCAAGTTTCAAAGAGCTACTGCAAACCATGTTGGATTTAGAGTTCCAAATTCATCTATCTATATAGGAGAGAACAGAGGGAAACCTAAATAAAAAAGTACTACATTAGACGAACGCTTCAACCTAGAAGATCAAAATTTGGTGAGCCACGTGGAATTTGTGTACTGATCATTACCACCAAGTGTCATCAACATTGGGTGAAAAAATATTTGCTGGTATTTCGGAAACTCGTAATTTCTTGGAAGCTTGGCAACCCCTTTCAATGAAAGTGCTTTTCCACAGTCTCTGCTTAGGGCTACATGAAGCGGAAACAAATCATTGAGACAAAACTGAAAACACCTTTCTTTTGTCAAGTTTCGAAGAGCTACTACAAACCATGTTGGATTTAGAGTTCCAAATTCATCTATCAATATAGGAGAGAACAGAGTGCACCCTAAAAATAAAAACTGCTACTGTAAACGAACGCTTCAACATAGAAGAACAAAATTTGGTGAGCCAAGTGGGATTTGTGGACTTGTCATTACCACCACGCATCATCAAGATTGGGTGAAAAAATATTTGCTGGTATTTCGGAAACTCGTATTTTCTTGGAAGCTTGGGAACCCCTCTCAATGAAAGTGCTCTTCCACCGTCTGTGCCTAGGGGTACTTGAAGAGGAAAAAAATCCAAGAGACAAAACTTAGAACTCCTTTATTTTGTCAAGTTTCAAAGACCTACTACAAACCATGTTGGATTTAGAATTCCAAATTCATCTATCTATATAGGAGAGAACAGAGTGAAACCTAAAAATAAAAACTGCTACTGTAGACGAAAGCTTCAACCTAGAAGAACAAAATTTGGTGAGCCAAGTGGGATTTGTGTACTTGTCCTTACAACCAAGTATCAGCAAGATTGGGTGAAAAAATATTTGCTGGTATTTCGGAAAATCGTTATTTCTTTGAAGCTTGTCAACCCCTCTAAATGAAAGTGCTTTTCCACAGTCTGTGCCAGGGCTACTTGAAGAGCAAACAAACCACAGAGACAAAACTGAGAAGTCCTTTATTTTGTCAAGTTTCAAAGAGCTACTACAAACCATGTTGGATTTAGAGTTCCAAATTCATTTATCTATATAGGAGAGAACAGAGTGAAACCTAAAAATAAAAACTGCTACTGAAAACGAACGCATCAACCTAGAAGAACAAAATTTGGTGAGTAAAGTGGGATTTGTGTACCGATAATTACCACCAAGTATCATCAAGATTGTGTGTAAAAATTTTTGCTGGTATTTCGGAATCTCGTAATTTCTTGGAAGCTTGGCAACCCTCTCAATGAAAGTGCTTTTCCACAGTCTCTTCTTAGGGCTACACTGAAGCGGAAACAAACCATAGAGACAAAACTGAGAACTCCTTTATTTTGTCAAGTTTCAAAGAGCTACTACAAACCATGTTGGATTTAGACTTCCAAATTCATCTATATATATAGGAGGGAACAGAGTGAAACCTAAAAATAAAAACTGCTACTGTAAACGAATGCTTCAAACTAAAAAAACAAAATTTGGTGAGCCATGTGGGATTTGTGGACTTGTCCTAACCACCAAGTATCAGCAAGATTGGGTGATAAAATATTTTCTGGTATTTCGGAAACTCGTTATTTCTTAGAAGCTTGGCAACCCCTCTCAATGAAAGTGCTTTTCCACAGTCTGTGCCTAGGACTACTTGAAGTGGGAACAAAACATAGAGAAAAAACTGAGAACTCTTTTATTTTGTCAAGTTTCAAAGAGCTACTGCAAACCATGTTGGATTTAGAGTTCCAAATTCATCTATCTATATAGCAGAGAACAGAGTGAAATGTAAATATAAAAACTGCTACTGTAAACAAAACATCAACCTAGAATAACAAAATTTGGTGAGCCAAGTGTGATTTGTGGACTTGTCATTACTACCACGCATCATCAATATTGGGTGAAAAAAAATTTGCTGGTATTTCGGAAACTCGTATTTTCTTGGAAGCTAGGCAACCCCTCTCAATGAAAGTGCTTTTCCAACGTCTGTGCCTAGGGCTACTTGAAGAGGAAAAAAATCATAGAGACAAAACTGAGAACTCCTTTATTTTGTCAAGTTTCAAAAAGCTACTACAAACCATGTTGGATTTAGAGTTCAAAATTCATCTATCTATATAGCAGAAAACAGAGTGAACCCTAAATATAAAAACTGCTACTGTAGACGAACGCTTCAACCTAGAAGAACAAAATTTGGTGAGACAAGTGGGATTTGTGTACCGATCATTACCACCAAGTATCATCATTATTGGGTGTAAAAATATTTGCTGGTATTTCGGAATCTCGTAATTTCTTGGAAGCTTGGCAACCCCTCTCAATGAAAGTGCTTTTCCACAGTCTCTGCTTAGGGCTACACTGAAGCGGAAACAAATCATAGAGACAAAATTGAGAACTCCTTTATTTTGACAAGTTTCATCGAGCTACTACAAACCATGTTGGATTTAGAGTTCCAAAATCATCTATCTATATAGGAGAGAACAGAGTGAAACCTAAAAATAACAACTGCTACTATAGACGAACGCTTCAACCTAGAAGAACAAAATGTGGTGAGCCAAGTGGGATTTGTGTACTTTTCCTTACCACCAAGTATCAGCAAGTTTGGGTGAAAAAATATTTGATGGTATTTCGTAAAGTCGTTATTTCTTAGAAGCTTGCAACCCCTCTCAATGAAAGTGCTTTTCCACAGTCTGTGCCAGGCCTACTTGAAAAGGAAACAAACCAGAGAGACAAAACTGAGAAGTCCTTTATTTTGTCAAGTTTCAAAGAGCTACTACAAACCATGTTGGATTTAGAGTTCAAAATTCATCTATCTATATAGCAGAAAACAGAGTGAAACCTAAAAATAAAAACTGCTACTGTAAAGGAACGCATCAACCTAGAAGAACAAAATTTGGTGAGTCAAGTGGGATTTGTGTACCGATAATTACCACCAAGTATCATCAAGATTGTGTGTAAAAATATTTGCTGGTATTTCGGAATCTCGTAATTTCTTGGAAGCTTGGCAACCCCTCTCAATGAAAGTGCTTTTCCACAGTCTATTCTTAGGTTTACACTGAAGCGGAAAAAAACCATAGAGACAAAACTGAGAACTCCTTTATTTTGTCAAGTTTCAAAGAGCTACTACAAATCATGTTTTATTTAGAGTTCCAAATTTATCTATCTATATAAGAGAGAACAGAGTGAAACCTAAAAACAAAAACTGCTACTGTAAACGAACGCTTCAACCAAGAAGAACAAAATATCGTGACCCAAGTGGGATTTGTGGACTTGTCATTACCACCACGTATCATCAAGATTGGGTGTAAAAATATTTGCTGGTATTTCGGAATCTCGTAATTTCTTGGAAGCTTGGCAACCCCTCTCAATGAAAGTGCTTTTCCACAGTCTCTGCTTAGGGCTACACTGAAGCGGAAACAAATCATAGAGACAAAACTGAAAACTCCTGTATTTTGTCAAGTTTCAAAGAGCTACTACAATCCATGTTGGATTTAGAGTTCCAAATTCATCTATCTATATAGGAGAGAACAGAGTGCAACCTAAAAATGAAAACTGCTACTTTAAACGAACGCTTCAACTAAGAAGAACAAAATTTGGTGAGTCAAGTGGGATTTGTGTACCGATAATTACCACCAAGTATCATCAAGATTGTGTGTAAAAAATATTTGCTGGTATTTCGGAATCTCGTAATTTCTTGGAAGCTTGGCAACCCCTCTCAATTAAAGTGCTTTTCCACAGTCTATTCTTAGGTTTACACTGAAGCGGAAAAAAACCATAGAGACAAAACTGAGAACTCCTTTATTTTGTCAAGTTTCAAAGAGCTACTACAAATCATGTTTTATTTAGAGTTCCAAATTTATCTATCTATATAAGAGAGAACAGAGTGAAACCTAAAAACAAAAACTGCTACTGTAAACGAACGCTTCAACCAAGAAGAACAAAATATCGTGACCCAAGTGGGATTTGTGGACTTGTCATTACCACCACGTATCATCAAGATTGGGTGTAAAAATATTTGCTGGTATTTCGGAATCTCGTAATTTCGTGGAAGCTTGGCAACCCCTCTCAATGAAAGTGCTTTTCCACAGTCTCTGCTTAGGGCTACACTGAAGCGGAAACAAATCATAGAGACAAAACTGAAAACTCCTGTATTTTGTCAAGTTTCAAAGAGCTACTACAAACCATGTTGGATTTAGAGTTCCAAATTCATCTATCTATATAGGAGAGAACAGAGTGCAACCTAAAAATGAAAACTGCTACTTTAAACGAACGCTTCAACTAAGAAGAACAAAATTTGGTGAGCCAAGAGGGATTTGTGGACTTGTCATTACCACCACGCATCATCAAGATTGGGTGAAAAAATATTTGCTGGTATTTCTGAAAATCGTTATTTCTTAGTAGCTTGGCAACCCCTCTCAATGAAAGTGCTTTTCCACAGTCTGTGCCTAGGACTACTTGAAGAGGAAACAAAACATAGAGACAAAACTGAGAACTCCTTTATTTTGTCAAGTTTCAAAGAGCTACTGCAAACCATGTTGGATTTAGAGTTCCAAATTCATCTATCTATATAGGAGAGAACAGAGGGAAACCTAAATAAAAAAGTACTACATTAGACGAACGCTTCAACCTAGAAGATCAAAATTTGGTGAGCCACGTGGAATTTGTGTACTGATCATTACCACCAAGTGTCATCAACATTGGGTGAAAAAATATTTGCTGGTATTTCGGAAACTCGTAATTTCTTGGAAGCTTGGCAACCCCTTTCAATGAAAGTGCTTTTCCACAGTCTCTGCTTAGGGCTACATGAAGCGGAAACAAATCATTGAGACAAAACTGAAAACACCTTTCTTTTGTCAAGTTTCGAAGAGCTACTACAAACCATGTTGGATTTAGAGTTCCAAATTCATCTATCAATATAGGAGAGAACAGAGTGCACCCTAAAAATAAAAACTGCTACTGTAAACGAACGCTTCAACATAGAAGAACAAAATTTGGTGAGCCAAGTGGGATTTGTGGACTTGTCATTACCACCACGCATCATCAAGATTGGGTGAAAAAATATTTGCTGGTATTTCGGAAACTCGTATTTTCTTGGAAGCTTGGGAACCCCTCTCAATGAAAGTGCTCTTCCACCGTCTGTGCCTAGGGGTACTTGAAGAGGAAAAAAATCCAAGAGACAAAACTTAGAACTCCTTTATTTTGTCAAGTTTCAAAGACCTACTACAAACCATGTTGGATTTAGAATTCCAAATTCATCTATCTATATAGGAGAGAACAGAGTGAAACCTAAAAATAAAAACTGCTACTGTAGACGAAAGCTTCAACCTAGAAGAACAAAATTTGGTGAGCCAAGTGGGATTTGTGTACTTGTCCTTACAACCAAGTATCAGCAAGATTGGGTGAAAAAATATTTGCTGGTATTTCGGAAAATCGTTATTTCTTTGAAGCTTGTCAACCCCTCTAAATGAAAGTGCTTTTCCACAGTCTGTGCCAGGGCTACTTGAAGAGCAAACAAACCACAGAGACAAAACTGAGAAGTCCTTTATTTTGTCAAGTTTCAAAGAGCTACTACAAACCATGTTGGATTTAGAGTTCCAAATTCATTTATCTATATAGGAGAGAACAGAGTGAAACCTAAAAATAAAAACTGCTACTGAAAACGAACGCATCAACCTAGAAGAACAAAATTTGGTGAGTAAAGTGGGATTTGTGTACCGATAATTACCACCAAGTATCATCAAGATTGTGTGTAAAAATTTTTGCTGGTATTTCGGAATCTCGTAATTTCTTGGAAGCTTGGCAACCCCTCTCAATGAAAGTGCTTTTCCACAGTCTCTTCTTAGGGCTACACTGAAGCGGAAACAAACCATAGAGACAAAACTGAGAACTCCTTTATTTTGTCAAGTTTCAAAGAGCTACTACAAACCATGTTGGATTTAGACTTCCAAATTCATCTATATATATAGGAGGGAACAGAGTGAAACCTAAAAATAAAAACTGCTACTGTAAACGAATGCTTCAAACTAAAAAAACAAAATTTGGTGAGCCATGTGGGATTTGTGGACTTGTCCTAACCACCAAGTATCAGCAAGATTGGGTGATAAAATATTTTCTGGTATTTCGGAAACTCGTTATTTCTTAGAAGCTTGGCAACCCCTCTCAATGAAAGTGCTTTTCCACAGTCTGTGCCTAGGACTACTTGAAGTGGGAACAAAACATAGAGAAAAAACTGAGAACTCTTTTATTTTGTCAAGTTTCAAAGAGCTACTGCAAACCATGTTGGATTTAGTGTTCCAAATTCATCTATCTATATAGGAGTGAACAGAGTGAAACCTAAATATAAAAACTGCTACTGTAAACGAACGCTTCAACCTAGAAGAACAAAATTTGGTGAGCCAAGTGGGATTTGTGTACTTGTCATTACCACCACGTATCATCAAGATTGGGAGAAAAAATATTTGCTGGTGTTTCGGAAACTCGTATTTTCTTGTAAGCTTGTCAACCCATTTCAATGAAAGTGCTTTTCCACAGTCTCTGCTTAGGGCTATATGAAACGGAAACAAATCATAGAGACAAAACTGAAAACTCCTTTATTTTGTCAAGTTTCAAAGAGCTACTACAAACCATGTTGGATTTTGAGTTCCAAATTTATCTATCAATATAGGAGAGAACGGAGTGCAACCTAAAAATGAAAACTGCTACTGTAAACGAACGCTTCAACCTAGAAGAACAAAATTTGGTGAGCCAAGTGGGAATTGTGGACTTGTCATTACCACCAAGTATCATCAAGTTTGAGTGAAAAAATATTTGCTGGTATTTCGGAAACTCGTAATTTATTGGAAGCTTGGCAACCCCTCTCAATGAAAGTGCTTTTCCACAGTCTCTGCTTAGGGCTACTTGAAGCGGAAACAAATCATAGAGAGAAAACTGAGAACTACTTTATTTTGTCAAGATTCAAAGAGCTACTGCAAACCATGTTAGATTTAGAGTTCCAAATTCATCTATCTATATAGGAGAGAACAGAGGGAAACCTAAATAACAAACTACTACAGTAGTCGAACGCTTCAACCTAGAAGAACAAAATTTGGTGAGCCAAGTGGGATTTGTGGACTGATCATTACCACCAAGTATCATCAACTTTGGGTTAAAAAATATTTGCTGGTATTTCGGAAACTCGTTATTTCTTAGAAGCTTGGCAACCCCTCTCAATGAAAGTGCTTTTCCTCCGTCTGTGCCAAGGGCTACTTGAAGAGGAAACAAACCATAGAGACAAAACTTAGAACTCCTTTATTTTGTAAAGTTTCATAGAGCTACTACAAACCATGTTGGATTTAGAGTTCCAAATTCATCTATCTATATAGCAGAGAACAGAGTGAAACCTAAATATAAAAACTGCTACTGTAAACGAACGATTCAACCTAGAAGAACAAAATTTTGTGAGCCAAGTGGGATTTGTGTACTGATCATTACCACCAAGTATCATCAACATTGGGTTAAAAAATATTTGCTTGTATTTCGGAAACTCGTTATTTCTTAGAAGCTTGGCAACCCCTCTCAATGAAAGTGCTTTTCCACCGTCTGTGCCTAGGGCTGCTTGAAGAGGAAACAAACAATAGAGACAAAACTTAGAACTCCTTTATTTTGTCAAGTTTCAAAGAGCTACTACAAACCATGTTGGATTTAGAGTTCCAAATTCATCTATCTATATAGCAGAAAACAGAGTGAAACCTAAATATAAAAACTGCTACTGTAGACGAACGCTTCAACCTAGAAGAACAAAATTTGGTGAGACAAGTGGGATTTGTGTACCAATCATTACCACAAAGTATCATCAAGATTGGGTGTAAAAATATTTGCTGGTATTTCGGAATCTCGTAATTTCTTGGAAGCTTGGCAACCCCTCTCAATGAAAGTGCTTTTCCACCGTCTCGGCCTAGGGCTACTTGAAGAGGAAACAAATCTTAAGTCAAAACTGAGAACTCCTTTATTTTGTCAAGTTTCAAAGAGCTACTACAAACCATGTTGGATTGAGAGTTAAAAATTCATCTATCTATATAACAGAGAACAGAGTGAAACCTAAAAATAAAAACTGCTACTGAAAACGAACGCATCAACCTAGAAGAACAAAAGTTGGTGAGTCAAGTGGGATTTGTGTACCGATCATTACCACCACGTATCATCAAGATTGGGTGAAAAAATATTTGCTGGTATTTCGGAAACTCGTTATTTCTTAGAAGATTGGCAACCCCACTCAATGAAAGTGCTTTTCCACAGTCTGTTCCTAGGGGTACTTGAAGAGGAAACAAACCATAGAGACAAAACTGAGAACTCCTTTACTTTGTCAAGTTTCAAAGAGCTACTACAAACCATGTTGGATTTAGAGTTCAAAATTCATCTATCTATATAGCAGAAAACAGAGTGAAACCTAAATATAAAAACTGCTACTGTAGACGAACGCTTCAACCTAGAAGAACAAAATTTGGTGAGTCAAGTGGGATTTGAGTACCAATCATTACCACCAAGTATCATCAAGATTGGGTGTAAAAATATTTGCTGGTATTTCGAAATCTCGTAATTTCTTGGAGGCTTGGCAACCCCTCTCAATGAAAGTGCTTTTCCACAGTCTCTGCTTAGGGCTACACTGAAGCGGAAACAAATCATAGAGACAAAATTGAGAACTCCTTTATTTTGACAAGTTTCATCGAGCTACTACAAACCATGTTGGATTTAGAGTTCCAAAATCATCTATCTATATAGGAGAGAACAGAGTGAAACCTAAAAATAAAAACTGCTACTGTAGACGAACGCTTCAACCTAGAAGAACAAAATTTGGTGAGCCAAGTAGGATTTGTGTACTTTTCCTTACCACCAAGTATCAGCAAGATTGGGTGAAAAAATATTTGCTGGTAATTCGGAAAATCGTTATTTCTTAGAAGCTTGTCAACCCCTCTCAATGAAAGTGCTTTTCCACAGTCTGTGCCAGGCCTACTTGAAGAGGAAACAAACCATAGAGACAAAACTGAGAAGTCCTTTATTTTGTCAAGTTTCAAAGAGCTACTACAAACCATGTTGGATTTAGAGTTCCAAATTCATCTATCTATATAGGAGAGAACAGAGTGAAACCTAAATATAAAAACTGCTACTGTAAACGAACGCTTACACCTAGAAGAACAAAATTTGGTGAGCCAAGTGGGATTTGTGTACTTGTCATTACCACCACGTATCATCAAGATTGGGTGAAAAAATATTTGCTGGTGTTTCGGAAACTCGTATTTTCTTGGAATCTTGTCAACCCATTTCAATGAAAGTGCTTTTCCACAGTCTCTGCTTAGGGCTATATGAAACGGAAACAAATCATAGAGACAAAACTGAAAACTCCTTTATTTTGTCAAGTTTCAAAGAGCTACTACAAACCATGTTGGATTTTGGGTTCCAAATTTATCTATCAATATAGGAGAGAACGGAGTGCAACCTAAAAATGAAAACTGCTACTGTAAACGAACGCTTCAACATAGAAGAACAAAATTTGGTGAGCCAAGTGGGAATTGTGGACTTGTCATTACCACCAAGTATCATCAAGATTGAGTGAAAAAATATTTGCTGGTATTTCGGAAACTCGTAATTTCTTAGAAGCTTGGCAACCCCTCTCAATGAAAGTGCTTTTCCACCGTCTGTGCCAAGGGCTACTTGAAGAGGAAACAAACCATAGAGACAAAACTTAGAACTCCTTTATTTTGTAAAGTTTCATAGAGCTACTACAAACCATGTTGGATTTAGAGTTCCAAATTCATCTATCTATATAGCAGAGAACAGAGTGAAACCTAAATATAAAAACTGCTACTGTAAACGAACGATTCAACCTAGAAGAACAAAATTTGGTGAGCCAAGTGGGATTTGTGTACTGATCATTACCACCAAGTATCATCAACATTGGGTTAAAAAATATTTGCTTGTATTTCGGAAACTCGTTATTTCTTAGAAGCTTGGCAACCCCTCTCAATGAAAGTGCTTTTCCACCGTCTGTGCCTAGGGCTGCTTGAAGAGGAAACAAACAATAGAGACAAAACTTAGAACTCCTTTATTTTGTCAAGTTTCAAAGAGCTACTACAAACCATGTTGGATTTAGAGTTCCAAATTCATCTATCTATATAGCAGAAAACAGAGTGAAACCTAAATATAAAAACTGCTACTGTAGACGAACGCTTCAACCTAGAAGAACAAAATTTGGTGAGACAAGTGGGATTTGTGTACCAATCATTACCACAAAGTATCATCAAGATTGGGTGTAAAAATATTTGCTGGTATTTCGGAATCTCGTAATTTCTTGGAAGCTTGGCAACCCCTCTCAATGAAAGTGCTTTTCCACCGTCTCGGCCTAGGGCTACTTGAAGAGGAAACAAATCTTAAGTCAAAACTGAGAACTCCTTTATTTTGTCAAGTTTCAAAGAGCTACTACAAACCATGTTGGATTGAGAGTTAAAAATTCATCTATCTATATAACAGAGAACAGAGTGAAACCTAAAAATAAAAACTGCTACTGAAAACGAACGCATCAACCTAGAAGAACAAAAGTTGGTGAGTCAAGTGGGATTTGTGTACCGATCATTACCACCACGTATCATCAAGATTGGGTGAAAAAATATTTGCTGGTATTTCGGAAACTCGTTATTTCTTAGAAGATTGGCAACCCCACTCAATGAAAGTGCTTTTCCACAGTCTGTTCCTAGGGGTACTTGAAGAGGAAACAAACCATAGAGACAAAACTGAGAACTCCTTTACTTTGTCAAGTTTCAAAGAGCTACTACAAACCATGTTGGATTTAGAGTTCAAAATTCATCTATCTATATAGCAGAAAACAGAGTGAAACCTAAATATAAAAACTGCTACTGTAGACGAACGCTTCAACCTAGAAGAACAAAATTTGGTGAGTCAAGTGGGATTTGAGTACCAATCATTACCACCAAGTATCATCAAGATTGGGTGTAAAAATATTTGCTGGTATTTCGAAATCTCGTAATTTCTTGGAGGCTTGGCAACCCCTCTCAATGAAAGTGCTTTTCCACAGTCTCTGCTTAGGGCTACACTGAAGCGGAAACAAATCATAGAGACAAAATTGAGAACTCCTTTATTTTGACAAGTTTCATCGAGCTACTACAAACCATGTTGGATTTAGAGTTCCAAAATCATCTATCTATATAGGAGAGAACAGAGTGAAACCTAAAAATAAAAACTGCTACTGTAGACGAACGCTTCAACCTAGAAGAACAAAATTTGGTGAGCCAAGTAGGATTTGTGTACTTTTCCTTACCACCAAGTATCAGCAAGATTGGGTGAAAAAATATTTGCTGGTAATTCGGAAAATCGTTATTTCTTAGAAGCTTGTCAATCCCTCTCAATGAAAGTGCTTTTCCACAGTCTGTGCCAGGCCTACTTGAAGAGGAAACAAACCATAGAGACAAAACTGAGAAGTCATTTATTTTGTCAAGTTTCAAAGAGCTACTACAAACCATGTTGGATTTAGAGTTCCAAATTCATCTATCTATATAGGAGAGAACAGAGTGAAACCTAAATATAAAAACTGCTACTGTAAACGAACGCTTACACCTAGAAGAACAAAATTTGGTGAGCCAAGTGGGATTTGTGTACTTGTCATTACCACCACGTATCATCAAGATTGGGTGAAAAAATATTTGCTGGTGTTTCGGAAACTCGTATTTTCTTGGAATCTTGTCAACCCATTTCAATGAAAGTGCTTTTCCACAGTCTCTGCTTAGGGCTATATGAAACGGAAACAAATCATAGAGACAAAACTGAAAACTCCTTTATTTTGTCAAGTTTCAAAGAGCTACTACAAACCATGTTGGATTTTGGGTTCCAAATTTATCTATCAATATAGGAGAGAACGGAGTGCAACCTAAAAATGAAAACTGCTACTGTAAACGAACGCTTCAACCTAGAAGAACAAAATTTGGTGAGCCAAGTGGGAATTGTGGACTTGTCATTACCACCAAGTATCATCAAGATTGAGTGAAAAAATATTTGCTGGTATTTCGGAAACTCGTAATTTATTGGAAGCTTGGCAACCCCTCTCAATGAAAGTGCTTTTCCAAAGTCTCTGCTTAGGGCTACTTGAAGCAGAAACAAATCATAGAGACAAAACTGAGAACTACTTTATTTTGTCAAGATTCAAAGAGCTACTACAAACCATGTTGGATTTAGAGTTCCAAATTCATCTATCTATATCGGAGAGAACAGAGTGAAACCTAAAAATAAAAACTGCTACTGTAGACGAACGCTTCAACCTAGAAGAACAAAATTTGGTGAGCCAAGTGGGATTTGTGTACTTTTCCTTACCAACAAGTATCAGCAAGATTGGGTGAAAAAATATTTACTGGTATTTCGGAAAATCGTTATTTCTTAGAAGCTTGTCAACCCCTCTCAATGAAAGTGCTTTTCCAGAGTCTGTGCCAGGCCACTTGAAGAGGAAACAAACCATAGAGACAAAACTGAGAAGTCCTTTATTTTGTCAAGTTTCAAAGAGCTACTACAAACCATGTTGGATTTAGAGTTCCAAATTCATCTATCTATATCGGAGAGAACAGAGTGAAACCTAAAAATTAAAACTGCTACTGAAAAATAACGCATCAACCTAGAAGAACAAAATTTGGTGAGTCAAGTGGGATTTGTGTACCGATAATTACCACCAAGTATCATCAAGATTGTGTGTAAAAATATTTGCTGGTATTTAGGATTCTCGTAATTTCTTGGAAGCTTGGCAACCCCTCTCAATGAAAGTGCTTTTCCACAGTCTCTTCTTAGGTTTACACTGAAGCGGAAAAAAACCATAGAGACAAAACTGAGAACTCCTTTATTTTGTCAAGTTTCAAAGAGCTACTACAAATCATGTTGGATTTAGAGTTCCAAATTTATTTATCTATATAGGAGAGAACAGAGTGAAACCTAAAAACAAATACTGCTACTGTAAACGAACGCTTCAACCTAGAAGAACAAAATTTCGTGACCCAAGTGGGATTTGTTGACATGTCATTACCACCACGTATCATCAAGATTGGGTGAAGAAATATTTGCTGGTATTTCGGAAACTCGTATTTTCTTCGAAGCTTGGCAACCCCTTTCAATGAAAGTGCTTTTCCACAGTCTCTGCTTAGGGCTACATGAAACGGAAACAAATCATAGAGACAAAACTGAAAACTCCTGTATTTTGTCAAGTTTCAAAGAGCTACTACAAACCATGTTGGATTTAGAGTTCCAAATTCATCTATCAATATAGGAGAGAACAGAGTGCAACCTAAAAATGAAAACTGCTACTTTAAACGAACGCTTCAACTAAGAAGAACAAAATTTGGTGAGCCAAGAGGGATTTGTGGACTTGTCATTACCACCAGGCATCATCAAGATTGGGTGAAAAAATATTTGCTGGTATTTCTGAAAATCGTTATTTCTTAGAAGCTTGGCAACCCCTCTCAATGAAAGTGCTTTTCCACAGTCTGTGCCTAGGACTATTTGAAGAGGAAACAAAACATAGAGACAAAACTGAGAACTCCTTTATTTTGTCAAGTTTCAAAGAGCTACTGCAAACCATGTTGGATTTAGAGTTCCAAATTCATCTATCTATATAGGAGAGAACAGAGGGAAACCTAAATAAAAAAGTACTACACTAGACGAACGCTTCAATCTAGAAGATCAAAAATTGGTGAGCCTCGTGAAATTTGTGTACTAATCATTACCACCAAGTGTCATCAACATTGGGTTAAAAAATATTTGCTGGTATTTCAGAAACTCGTTAATTCTTAGAAGCTTGGCAACCCCTCTCCATCAAAGTGCTTTTCCACCGTCTGTGCCTAGGGCTACTTGAAGAGGAAACAAACCATAGAGACAAAACTTAGAACTCCTTTATTTTGTCAAGATTCAAAGAGCTACTACAAACCATGTTGGATTTAGAGTTCCATATTCATCTATCTATATAGCAGAGAACAGAGTGAAACCTAAATATAAAAACTGCTACTGTAAACGAACGCTTCAACCTAGAAGAACAAAATTTCGTGAGCCAAGTGGGATTTGTGTACTTGTCATTACCACCACGTATCATCAAGATTGGGTGAAAAAATATTTGCTTGTATTTCGGAATCTCGTAATTTCTTGGAAGCTTGGCAACCCCTCTCAATGAAAGTGCTTTTCCACAGTCTGTTCTTAGGGGTACTTGAAGAGGAAACAAACCATAGAGACAAAACTGAGAACTAGTTTACTTTGTCAAGTTTCAAAGAGCTACTACAAACCATGTTGGATTTAGAGTTCAAAATTCATCTATCTATATAGCAGAAAACAGAGTGAAACCTAAATGTAAAAACTGCTACTGTAGACGAACGCTTCAACCTAGAAGAACAAAATTTGGTGAGAAAAGTGGGATTTGTGTACCGATCATTACCACCAAGTATCATCAAGATTGGGTGTAAAAATATTTGCTGGTATTTCAGAATCTCGTAATTTCTTGGAAGATTGGCAACCCCTCTCAATGAAAGTGCTTTTCCACAGTCTCTGCTTAGGGCTACACTGAAGCGGAAACAAATCATAGAGACAAAATTGAGTACTCCTTTATTTTGACAAGTTTCATCGAGCTACTACAAACCATGTTGGATTTAGAGTTCCAAAATCATCTATCTATATAGGAGAAAACAGAGTGAAACCTAAAAATAAAAACTGCTACTGTAGACGAACGCTTCAACCTAGAAGAACAAAATTTGGTGAGCCAAGTAGGATTTGTGTACTTTTCCTTACCACCAAGTATCAGCAAGATTGGGTGAAAAAATATTTGCTGGTATTTCGGAAAATCGTTATTTCTTAGAAGCTTGTCAACCCCTCTCAATGAAAGTGCTTTTCCACAGTCTGTGCCAGGCCTACTTGAAGAGGAAACAAACCATAGAGACAAAACTGAGAAGTCCTTTATTTTGTCAAGTTTCAAAGAGCTACTACAAACCATGTTGGATTTAGAGTTCCAAATTCATCTATCTATATAGGAGAGAACAGAGTGAAACCTAAAAATAAAAACTGCTACTGAAAAGGAACACATCAACCTAGAAGAACAAAATTTGGTGAGTCAAGTGGGATTTGTGTACCGATAATTACCACCAAGTATCATCAAGATTGTGTGTAAAAATATTTGCTGGTATTTCGGAATCTCGTAATTTCTTGGAAGCTTGGCAACCCCTCTAAATGAAAGTGCTTTTCCACAGTCTCTTCTTAGGTTTACACTGAAGCGGAAAAAAACCATAGAGACAAAACTGAGAACTCCTTTATTTTGTCAAGTTTCAAAGAGCTACTACAAATCATGTTGGATTTAGAGTTCCAAATTTATCTATCTATATAAGAGAAAACAGAGTGAAACCTAAAAACAAAAACTGCTACTGTAAACGTACGCTTCAACCTAGAAGAACAAAATTTTGTGACCCAAGTGGGATTTGTGGACTTGTCATTACCACCACGTATCATCAAGATTGGGTGAAGAAATATTTGCTGGTATTTCGGAAACTCGTATTTTCTTGGAAGCTTGGCAACCCCTTTCAATGAAAGTGCTTTTCCACAGTCTCTGCTTAGGGCTACATGAAACGGAAACAAATCATAGAGACAAAACTGAAAACTCCTGTATTTTGTCAAGTTTCAAAGAGCTACTACAAACCATGTTTTATTTAGAGTTCCAAATTTATCTATCTATATAAGAGAGAACAGAGTGAAACCTAAAAACAAAAACTGCTAATGTAAACGAACGCTTCAACCAAGAAGAACAAAATATCGTGACCCAAGTGGGATTTGTGGACTTGTCATTACCACCACGTATCATCAAGATTGGGTGTAAAAATATTTGCTGGTATTTCGGAATCTCATAATTTCTTGGAAGCTTGGCAACCCCTCTCAATGAAAGTGCTTTTCCACAGTCTCTGCTTAGGCCTACACTGAAGCGGAAACAAATCATAGAGACAAAACTGAAAACTCCTGTATTTTGTCAAGTTTCAAAGAGCTACTACAAACCATGTTGGATTTAGAGTTCCAAATTCATCTATCTATATAGGAGAGAACAGAGTGCAACCTAAAAATGAAAACTGCTACTTTAAACGAACGCTTCAACTAAGAAGAACAAAATTTGGTGAGCCAAGAGGGATTTGTGGACTTGTCATTACCACCACGAATCATCAAGATTGGGTGAAAAAATATTTGCTGGTATTTCTGAAAATCGTTATTTCTTAGTAGCTTGGCAACCCCTCTCAATGAAAGTGCTTTTCCACAGTCTGTGCCTAGGACTACTTGAAGAGGAAACAAAACATAGAGACAAAACTGAGAACTTCTTTATTTTGTCAAGTTTCAAAGAGCTACCGCAAACCATGTTGGATTTAGAGTTCCAAATTCATCTATCTATATAGGAGAGAACAGAGGGAAACCTAAATAAAAAAGTACTACAGTAGACGAACGCTTCAACCTAGAAGATCAAAATTTGGTGAGCCACGTGGAATTTGTGTACTGATCATTACCACCAAGTGTCATCAACATTGGGTGAAAAAATATTTGCTGGTATTTCAGAAACTCGTTAATTCTTAGAAGCTTGGCAACCCCTCTCAATCAAAGTGCTTTTCCACCGTCTGTGCCTAGGGCTACTTGAAGAGGAAACAAACCATAGAGACAAAACTTAGAACTCCTTTATTTTGTCAAGTTTCAAAGAGCTACTGCAAACCATGTTGGATTTAGAGTTCCAAATTCATCTATCTATATATGAGAGAACAGAGTGAAACCTAAATATAAAAACTGCTACTGTAAACGAATGCTTCAACCTAGAAGAACAAAATTTGGTGAGCCAAGTGGGATTTGTGTACTTGTCCTTACCACCACGTATCATACATTGGGTGAAAAAATATTTGCTGGTATTTCGGAAACTCGTAATTTCTTGGAAGCTTGGCAACCCCTTTCAATGAAAGTGCTTTTCCACAGTCTCTGCTTAGGGCTACATGAAGCGGAAACAAATCATTGAGACAAAACTGAAAACACCTTTCTTTTGTCAAGTTTCGAAGAGCTACTACAAACCATGTTGGATTTAGAGTTCCAAATTCATCTATCAATATAGGAGAGAACAGAGTGCAACCTAAAAATAAAAACTGCTACTGTAAACGAACGCTTCAACATAGAAGAACAAAATTTGGTGAGCCAAGTGGGATTTGTGGACTTGTCATTACCACCACGCATCATCAAGATTGGGTGAAAAATATTTGCTAGTATTTCGGAAACTCGTATTTTCTTGGAAGCTTGGGAACCCCTCTCAATGAAAGTGCTCTTCCACCGTCTGTGCCTAGGGGTACTTGAAGAGGAAAAAAATACAAGAGACAAAACTTAGAACTCCTTTATTTTGTCAAGTTTCAAAGACCTACTACAAACCATGTTGGATTTAGAATTCCAAATTCATCTATCTATATAGGAGAGAACAGAGTGAAACCTAAAAATAAAAACTGCTACTGTAGACGAAAGCTTCAACCTAGAAGAACAAAATTTGGTGAGCCAAGTGGGATTTGTGTACTTGTCCTTACAACCAAGTATCAGCAAGATTGGGTGAAAAAATATTTGCTGGTATTTCGGAAAATCGTTATTTCTTTGAAGCTTGTCAACCCTCTAAATGAAAGTGCTTTTCCACAGTCTGTGCCAGGGCTACTTGAAGAGCAAACAAACCACAGAGACAAAACTGAGAAGTCCTTTATTTTGTCAAGTTTCAAAGAGCTACTACAAACCATGTTGGATTTAGAGTTCCAAATTCATTTATCTATATAGGAGAGAACAGAGTGAAACCTAAAAATAAAAACTGCTACTGAAAACGAACGCATCAACCTAGAAGAACAAAATTTGGTGAGTAAAGTGGGATTTGTGTACCGATAATTACCACCAAGTATCATCAAGATTGTGTGTAAAAATTTTTGCTGGTATTTCGGAATCTCGTAATTTCTGGAAGCTTGGCAACCCCTCTCAATGAAAGTGCTTTTCCACAGTCTGTGAATAGGACTACTTGAAGTGGGAACAAAACATAGAGAAAAAACTGAGAACTCCTTTATTTTGTCAAGTTTCAAAGAGCTACTGCAAACCATGTTGGATTTAGTGTTCCAAATTCATCTATCTATATAGGAGAGAACAGAGTGAAACCTAAATATAAAAACTGCTACTGTAAACGAACGCTTCAACCTAGAAGAACAAAATTTGGTGAGCCAAGTGAGATTTGTGTACTTGTCATTACCACCACGTATCATCAAGATTGGGTGAAAAAATATTTGCTGGTGTTTCGGAAACTCGTATTTTCTTGTAAGCTTGTCAACCCATTTCAATGAAAGTGCTTTTCCACAGTCTCTGCTTAGGGCTATATGAAACGGAAAACAAATCATAGAGACAAAACTGAAAACTCCTTTATTTTGTCAAGTTTCAAAGAGCTACTACAAACCATGTTGGATTTTGAGTTCCAAATTTATCTATCAATATAGGAGAGAACGGAGTGCAACCTAAAAATGAAAACTGCTACTGTAAACGAACGCTTCAACCTAGAAGAACAAAATTTGGTGAGCCAAGTGGGAATTGTGGACTTGTCATTACCACCAAGTATCATCAAGTTTGAGTGAAAAAATATTTGCTGGTATTTCGGAAACTCGTAATTTATTGGAAGCTTGGCAACCCCTCTCAATGAAAGTGCTTTTCCACAGTCTCTGCTTAGGGCTACTTGAAGCGGAAACAAATCATAGAGACAAAACTGAGAACTACTTTATTTTGTCAAGATTCAAAGAGCTACTGCAAACCATGTTGGATTTAGAGTTCCAAATTCATCTATCTATATAGGAGAGAACAGAGGGAAACCTAAATAAAAAACTACTACAGTAGTCGAACGCTTCAACCTAGAAGAACAAAATTTGGTGAGCCAAGTGGGATTTGTGTACTGATCATTACCACCAAGTATCATCAACATTGGGTTAAAAAATATTTGCTGGTATTTCGGAAACTCGTTATTTCTTAGAAGCTTGGAAACCCCTCTCAATGAAAGTGCTTTCCACCGTCTGTGCCAAGGGCTACTTGAAGAGGAAACAAACCATAGAGACAAAACTTAGAACTCCTTTATTTTGTCAAGTTTCAAAGAGCTACTACAAACCATGTTGGATTTAGAGTTCCAAATTCATCTATCTATATAGCAGAAAACAGAGTGAAACCTAAATATAAAAACTGCTACTGTAGACGAACGCTTCAACCTAGAAGAACAAAATTTGGTGAGACAAGTGGGATTTGTGTACCAATCATTACCACAAAGTATCATCAAGATTGGGTGTAAAAATATTTGCTGGTATTTCGGAATCTCGTAATTTCTTGGAAGCTTGGCAACCCCTCTCAATGAAAGTGCTTTTCCACCGTCTCGGCCTAGGGCTACTTGAAGAGGAAACAAATCTTAAGTCAAAACTGAGAACTCCTTTATTTTGTCAAGTATCAAAGAGCTACTACAAACCATGTTGGATTGAGAGTTAAAAATTCATCTATCTATATAACAGAGAACAGAGTGAAACCTAAAAATAAAAACTGCTACTGAAAACGAACGAATCAACCTAGAAGAACAAAAGTTGGTGAGTCAAGTGGGATTTGTGTACCGATCATTACCACCACGTATCATCAAGATTGGGTGAAAAAATATTTGCTGGTATTTCGGAAACTCGTTATTTCTTAGAAGATTGGCAACCCCACTCAATGAAAGTGCTTTTTCCACAGTCTGTTCCTAGGGGTACTTGAAGAGGAAACAAACCATAGAGACAAAACTGAGAACTCCTTTACTTTGTCAAGTTTCAAAGAGCTACTACAAACCATGTTGGATTTAGAGTTCAAAATTCATCTATCTATATAGCAGAAAACAGAGTGAAACCTAAATATAAAAACTGCTACTGTAGACGAACGCTTCAACCTAGAAGAACAAAATTTGGTGAGTCAAGTGGGATTTGAGTACCAATCATTACCACCAAGTATCATCAAGATTGGGTGTAAAAATATTTGCTGGTATTTCGAAATCTCGTAATTTCTTGGAGGCTTGGCAACCCCTCTCAATGAAAGTGCTTTTCCACAGTCTCTGCTTAGGGCTACACTGAAGCGGAAACAAATCATAGAGACAAAATTGAGAACTCCTTTATTTTGACAAGTTTCATCGAGCTACTACAAACCATGTTGGATTTAGAGTTCCAAAATCATCTATCTATATAGGAGAGAACAGAGTGAAACCTAAAAATAAAAACTGTTACTGTAGACGAACGCTTCAACCTAGAAGAACAAAATTTGGTGAGCCAAGTAGGATTTGTGTACTTTTCCTTACGACCAAGTATCAGCAAGATTGGGTGAAAAAATATTTGCTGGTAATTCGGAAAATCGTTATTTCTTAGAAGCTTGTCAACCCCTCTCAATGAAATTGCTTTTCCACAGTCTGTGCCAGGCCTACTTGAAGAGGAAACAAGCCATAGAGACAAAACTGAGAAGTCCTTTATTTTGTCAAGTTTCAAAGAGCTACTACAAACCATGTTGGATTTAGAGTTCCAAATTCATCTATCTATATAGGAGAGAACAGAGTGAAACCTAAATATAAAAACTGCTACTGTAAACGAACGCTTACACCTAGAAGAACAAAATTTGGTGAGCCAAGTGGGATTTGTGTACTTGTCATTACCACCACGTATCATCAAGATTGGGTGAAAAAATATTTGCTGGTGTTTCGGAAACTCGTATTTTCTTGGAATCTTGTCAACCCATTTCAATGAAAGTGCTTTTCCACAGTCTCTGCTTAGGGCTATATGAAACGGAAACAAGTCATAGAGACAAAACTGAAAACTCCTTTATTTTGTCAAGTTTCAAAGAGCTACTACAAACCATGTTGGATTTTGGGTTCCAAATTTATCTATCAATATAGGAGAGAACGGAGTGCAACCTAAAAATGAAAACTGCTACTGTAAACGAACGCTTCAAACTAGAAGAACAAAATTTGGTGAGCCAAGTGGGAATTGTGGACTTGTCATTACCACCAAGTATCATCAAGATTGAGTGAAAAAATATTTGCTGGTATTTCGGAAACTCGTAATTTATTGGAAGCTTGGCAACCCCTCTCAATGAAAGTGCTTTTCCAAACTCTCTGCTTAGGGCTACTTGAAGCGGAAACAAATCATAGAGACAAAACTGAGAACTATTTTATTTTGTCAAGATTCAAAGAGCTACTGCAAACCATGTTAGATTTAGAGTTCCAAATTCATCTATCTATATAGGAGAGAACAGAGTGAAACCTAAAAATAAAAACTGCTACTGTAGACGAACGCTTCAACCTAGAAGAACAAAATTTGGTGAGCCAAGTGGGATTTGTGTACTTTTCCTTACCAACAAGTATCAGCAAGATTGGGTGAAAAAATATTTACTGGTATTTCGGAAAATCGTTATTTCTTAGAAGCTTGTCAACCCCTCTCAATGAAAGTGCTTTTCCACAGTCTGTGCCAGGCCTACTTGAAGAGGAAACAAACCATAGAGACAAAACTGAGAAGTCCTTTATTTTGTCAAGTTTCAAAGAGCTACTACAAACCATGTTGGATTTAGAGTTCCAAATTCATCTATCTATATCGGAGAGAACAGAGTGAAACCTAAAAATTAAAACTGCTACTGAAAAATAACGCATCAACCTAGAAGAACAAAATTTGGTGAGTCAAGTGGGATTTGTGTACCGATAATTACCACCAAGTATCATCAAGATTGTGTGTAAAAATATTTGCTGGTATTTAGGAATCTCGTAATTTCTTGGAAGCTTGGCAACCCCTCTCAATGAAAGTGCTTTTCCACAGTCTCTTCTTAGGTTTACACTGAAGCGGAAAAAAACCATAGAGACATAACTGAGAACTCCTTTATTTTGTCAAGTTTCAAAGAGCTACTACAAATCATGTTGGATTTAGAGTTCCAAATTTATCTATCTATATAGGAGAGAACAGAGTGAAACCTAAAAACAAATACTGCTACTGTAAACGAACGCTTCAACCTAGAAGAACAAAAATTTCGTGACCCAAGTGGGATTTGTGGACATGTCATTACCACCACTTATCATCAAGATTGGGTGAAGAAATATTTGCTGGTATTTCGGAAACTCGTATTTTCTTGGAAGCTTGGCAACCCCTTTCAATGAAAGTGCTCTTCCACAGTCTCTGCTTAGGGCTACATGAAACGGAAACAAATCATAGAGACAAAACTGAAAACTCCCGTATTTTGTCAAGTTTCAAAGAGCTACTACAAACCATGTTGGATTTAGAGTTCCAAATTCATCTATCAATATAGGAGAGAACAGAGTGCAACCTAAAAATGAAAACTGCTACTTTAAACGAACGCTTCAACTAAGAAGAACAAAATTTGGTGAGCCAAGTGGGATTTGTGTACTTGTCATTACCACCACGTATCATCAAGATTGGGTGAAAAAATATTTGCTGGTATTTCGGAATCTCGTAATTTCTTGGAAGCTTGGCAACCCCGCTCAATGAAAGTGCTTTTCCACAGTCTGTTCCTAGGCGTACTTGAAGAGGAAACAAACCATAGAGACAAAACTGAGAACTCCTTTACTTTGTCAAGTTTCAAAGAGCTACTACAAACCATGTTGGATTTAGAGTTCAAAATTCATCTATCTATATAGCAGAAAACAGAGTGAAACCTAAATATAAAAACTGCTACTGTAGACGAACGCTTCAACCTAGAAGAACAAAATTTGGTGAGAAAAGTGGGATTTGTGTACCGATCATTACCACCAAGTATCATCAAGATTGGGTGTAAAAATATTTGCTGGTATTTCGGAATCTCGTAATTTCTTGGAAGATTGGCAACCCCTCTCAATGAAAGTGCTTTTCCACAGTCTCTGCTTAGGGCTACACTGAAGCGGAAACAAATCATAGAGACAAAATTGAGTACTCCTTTATTTTGACAAGTTTCATCGAGCTACTACAAACCATGTTGGATTTAGAGTTCCAAAATCATCTATCTATATAGGAGAGAACAGAGTGAAACCTAAAAATAAAAACTGCTACTGTAGACGAACGCTTCAACCTAGAAGAACAAATTTTGGTGAGCCAAGTAGGATTTGTGTACTTTTCCTTACCACCAAGTATCAGCAAGATTGGGTGAAAAAATATTTGCTGGTATTTCGGAAAATCGTTATTTCTTAGAAGCTTGTCAACCCCTCTCAATGAAAGTGCTTTTCCACAGTCTGTGCCAGGCCTACTTGAAGAGGAAACAAACCATAGAGACAAACTGAGAAGTCCTTTATTTTGTCAAGTTTCAAAGAGCTACTACAAACCATGTTGGATTTAGAGTTCCAAATTCATCTATCTATATAGGAGAGAACAGAGTGAAACATAAAAATAAAAACTGCTACTGAAAAGGAACACATCAACCTAGAAGAACAAAATTTGGTGAGTCAAGTGGGATTTGTGTACCGATAATTACCACCAAGTATCATCAAGATTGTGTGTGAAAATATTTGCTGGTATTTCGGAATCTCGTAATTTCTTGGAAGCTTGGCAACCCCTCTAAATGAAAGTGCTTTTCCACAGTCTCTTCTTAGGTTTACACTGAAGCGGAAAAAACCATAGAGACAAAACTGAGAACTCCTTTATTTTGTCAAGTTTCAAAGAGCTACTACAAATCATGTTGGATTTAGAGTTCCAAATTTATCTATCTATATAGGAGAGAACAGAGTGAAACCTAAAAACAAAAACTGCTACTGTAAACGAACGCTTCAACCTAGAAGAACAAAATTTTGTGACCCAAGTGGGATTTGTGGACTTGTCATTACCACCACGTATCATCAAGATTGGGTGAAGAAATATTTGCTGGTATTTCGGAAACTCGTATTTTCTTGGAAGCTTGGCAACCCCTTTCAATGAAAGTGCTTTTCCACAGTCTCTGCTTAGGGCTACATGAAACGGAAACAAATCATAGAGACAAAACTGAAAACTCCTGTATTTTGTCAAGTTTCAAAGAGCTACTACAAACCATGTTGGATTTCGAGTTCCAAATTCATCTATCAATATAGGAGAGAACAGAGTGCAACCTAAAAATGAAAACTGCTACTTTAAACGAACGCTTCAACTAAGAAGAACAAAATTTGGTGAGCCAAGAGGGATTTGTGGACTTGTCATTACCACCAGGCATCATCAAGATTGCGTGAAAAAATATTTGCTGGTATTTCTGAAAATCGTTATTTCTTAGAAGCTTGGCAACCCCTCTCAATGAAAGTGCTTTTCCACAGTCTGTGCCTAGGACTATTTGAAGAGGAAACAAAACAAAGAGACAAAACTGAGAACTCCTTTATTTTGCCAAGTTTCAAAGAGCTACTGCAAACCATGTTGGATTTAGAGTTCCAAATTCATCTATCTATATAGGAGAGAACAGAGGGAAACCTAAATAAAAAAGTACTACACTAGACGAACGCTTCAATCTAGAAGATCAAAAATTGGTGAGCCTCGTGAAATTTGTGTACTGATCATTACCACCAAGTGTCATCAACATTGGGTTAAAAAATATTTGCTGGTATTTCAGAAACTCGTTAATTCTTAGAAGCTTGGCAACCCCTCTCCATCAAAGTGCTTTTCCACCGTCTGTGCCTAGGGCTACTTGAAGAGGAAACAAACCATAAAGACAAAACTTAGAACTCCTTTATTTTGTCAAGATTCAAAGAGCTACTACAAACCATGTTGGATTTAGAGTTCCATATTCATCTATCTATAAGCAGAGAACAGAGTGAAACCTAAATATAAAAACTGCTACTGTAAACGAACGCTTCAACCTAGAAGAACAAAATTTGGTGAGCCAAGTGGGATTTGTGTACTTGTCATTACCACCACGTATCATCAAGATTGGGTGAAAAAATATTTGCTGGTATTTCGGAATCTCGTAATTTCTTGGAAGCTTGGCAACCCCTCTCAATGAAAGTGCTTTTCCACAGTCTGTTCCTAGGGGTACTTGAAGAGGAAACAAACCATAGAGACAAAACTGAGAACTACTTTACTTTGTCAAGTTTCAAAGAGCTACTACAAACCATGTTGGATTTAGAGTTCAAAATTCATCTATCTATATAGCAGAAAACAGAGTGAAACCTAATATAAAAACTGCTACTGTAGACGAACGCTTCAACCTAGAAGAACAAAATTTGGTGTGAAAAGTGGGATTTGTGTACCGATCATTACCACCAAGTATCATCAAGATTGGGTGTAAAAAATATTTGCTGGTATTTCGGAATCTCGTAATTTCTTGGAAGATTGGCAACCCCTCTCAATGAAAGTGCTTTTCCACAGTCTCTGCTTAGGGCTACACTGAAGCGGAAACAAATCATAGAGACAAAATTGAGTACTCCTTTATTTTGACAAGTTTCATCGAGCTACTATAAACCATGTTGGATTTAGAGTTCCAAAATCATCTATCTATATAGGAGAGAACAGAGTGAAACCTAAAAATAAAAACTGCTACTGTAGACAAAAGCTTCAACCTAGAAGAACAAAATTTGGTGAACCAAGTAGGATTTGTGTACTTTTCCTTACCACCAAGTATCAGCAAGATTGGGTGAAAAAATATTTGCTGGTATTTCGGAAAATCGTTATTTCTTAGAAGCTTGTCAACCCCTCTCAATGAAAGTGCTTTTCCACAGTCTGTGCCAGGCCTACTTGAAGAGGAAACAAACCATAGAGACAAAACTGAGAAGTCCTTTATTTTGTCAAGTTTCAAAGAGCTACTACAAACCATGTTGGATTTAGAGTTCCAAATTCATCTATCTATATAGGAGAGAACAGAGTGAAACCTAAAAATAAAAACAGCTACTGAAAAGGAACACATCAACCTAGAAGAACAAAATTTGGTGAGTCATTGGGATTTGTGTACCGATAATTACCACCAAGTATCATCAAGATTGTGTGTAAAAATATTTGCTGGTATTTCGGAATCTCGTAATTTCTTGGAAGCTTGGCAACCCCTCTAAATGAAAGTGCTTTTCCACAGTCTCTTCTTAGGTTTACACTGAAGCGGAAAAAAACCATAGAGACAAAACTGAGAACTCCTTTATTTTGTCAAGTTTCAAAGAGCTACTACAAATCATGTTGGATTTAGAGTTCCAAATTTATCTATCTATATAGGAGAGAAAAGAGTGAAACCTAAAAACAAAAACTGCTACTGTAAACGAACGCTTCAACCTAGAAGAACAAAATTTTGTGACCCAAGTGGGATTTGTGGACTTGTCATTACCACCACGTATCATCAAGATTGGGTGAAGAAATATTTGCTGTATTTCGGAAACTCGTATTTTCTTGGAAGCTTGGCAACCCCTTTCAATGAAAGTGCTTTTCCACAGTCTCTGCTTAGGGCTACATGAAACGGAAACAAATCATAGAGACAAAACTGAAAACTCCTGTATTTTGTCAAGTTTCAAAGAGCTACTACAAACCATGTTGGATTTAGAGTTCCAAATTCATCTATCAATATAGGAGAGAACAGAGTGCAACCTAAAAATGAAAACTGCTACTTAAACGAACGCTTCAACTAAGAAGAACAAAATTTGGTGAGCCAAGAGGGATTTGTGGACTTGTCATTACCACCAGGCATCATCAAGATTGCGTGAAAAAATATTTGCTGGTATTTCAGAAAATCGTTATTTCTTAGAAGTTTGGACAACCCTCTCAATGAAAGTGCTTTTCCACAGTCTGTTCCTAGGGGTACTTGAAGAGGAAACAAACCATAGAGACAAAACTGAGAACTCTTTTACTTTGTCAAGTTTCAAAGAGCTACTACAAACCATGTTGGATTTAGAGTTCAAAATTCATCTATCTATATAGCAGAAAACAGAGTGAAACCTAAATATAAAAACTGCTACTGTAGACGAACGCTTCAACCTAGGAAGAACAAAATTTTTTGAGAAAAGTGGGATTTGAGTACCGATCATTACCACCAAGTATCATCAAGATTGGGTGTAAAAATATTTGCTGGTATTTCGGAATCTCGTAATTTCTTGGAAGCTTGGCAACCCCTCTCAATGAAAGTGCTTTTCCACAGTCTCTGCTTAGGGCTACACTGAAGCGGAAACAAATCATAGAGACAAAATTGAGAACTCCTTTATTTTGACAAGTTTCATCGAGCTACTACAAACCATGTTGGATTTAGAGTTCCAAAATCATCTATCTATATAGGAGAGAACAGAGTGAAACCTAAAAATAAAAACTGCTACTGTAGACGAACGCTTCCACCTAGAAGAACAAAATTTGGTGAGCCAAGTAGGATTTGTGTACTTTTCCTTACCACCAAGTATCAGCAAGATTGGGTGAAAAAATATTTGCTGGTATTTCGGAAAATCGTTATTTCTTAGAAGCTTGTCAACCCCTCTCAATGAAAGTGCTTTTCCACCATCTGTGCCTAGGGCTACTTGAGGAGGAAACAAACAATAATGACAAAACTTAGAACTCCTTTATTTTGTCAAGTTTCAAAAAGCTACTACAAACCATGTTGGATTTAGAGTTCCAAATTCATCTATCTATATAGCAGAGAACAGAGTGAAATCTAAATATAAAAACTGCTACTGTAAACGAATGCATCAACCTAGAAGAACAAAATTTGGTAAGCCAAGTGTGATTTGTGGACTTGTCATTACTACCACGCATCATCAAGATTGGGTGAAAAAAAATTTGCTGGTATTTCGGAAACTCGTATTTTCTTGGAAGCTAGGCAACCCCTCTCAATGAAAGTGCTTTTCCAACGTCTGTGCCTAGGGCTACTTGAAGAGGAAAAAAATCATAGAGACAAAACTGAGGACTCCTTTATTTTGTCAAGTTTCAAAGAGCTACTACAAACCATGTTGGATTTAGAGTTCAAAATTCATCTATCTATATAGCAGAAAACAGAGTGAAACCTAAATATAAAAACTGCTACTGTAGACGAACGCTTCAACCTAGAAATACAAAATTTGGTGAGAAAAGTGGGATTTGAGTACCGATCATTAACAGCAAGTATCATCAAGATTGGGTGAAAAAATATTTGCTGGTATTTCGGAAACTCGTAATTTCTTGGAAGCTTGTCAACCCATTTCAATGAAAGTGCTTTTCCACAGTCTCTGCTTAGGGCTATATGAAACGGAAACAAATCATAGAGACAAAACTGAAAACTCCTTTATTTTGTCAAGTTTCAAAGAGCTACTACAAACCATGTTGGATTTAGAGTTCCATATTCATTATCTATATAGCAGAGAACAGAGTGAAACCTAAATATAAAAACTGCTACTGTAAACGAACGCTTCAAATTAGAAGAAGAAAATTTGGTGAGACAAGTGGGATTTGTGTACTTGTCATTACCACCACGTATCATCAAGATTGGGTGAAAAAATATTTGCTGGTATTTCGGAAAATCGTTATTTCTTAGAAGCTTGGCAACCCCACTCAATGAAAGTGCTTTTCCACAGTCTGTTCCTAGGGGTACTTGAAGAGGAAACAAACCATAGAGACAAAACTGAGAACTCTTTTACTTTGTCAAGTTTCAAAGAGCTACTACAAACCATGTTGGATTTAGAGTTCAAAATTCATCTATCTATATAGCAGAAAACAGAGTGAAACCTAAATATAAAAACTGCTACTGTAGACGAACGCTTCAACCTAGAAGAACAAAATTTGGTGAGAAAAGTGGGATTTGAGTACCGATCATTACCACCAGGTATCATCAAGATTGGGTGTAAAAATATTTGCTGGTATTTCGGAATCTCGTAATTTCTTGGAAGCTTGGCAACCCCTCTCAATGAAAGTGCTTTTCCACAGTCTCTGCTTAGGGCTACACTGAAGCGGAAACAAATCATAGAGACAAAATTGAGAACTCCTTTATTTTGACAAGTTTCATCGAGCTACTACAAACCATGTTGGATTTAGAGTTCCAAAATCATCTATCTATATAGGAGAGAACAGAGTGAAACCTAAAAATAAAAACTGCTACTGTAGACGAACGCTTCAACCTAGAAGAACAAAATTTGGTGAGCCAAGTAGGATTTGTGTACTTTTCCTTACCACCAAGTATCAGCAAGATTGGGTGAAAAAATATTTGCTGGTATTTCGGAAAATCGTTATTTCTTAGAAGCTTGTCAACCCCTCTCAATGAAAGTGCTTTTCCACAGTCTGTGCCAGGCCTACTTGAAGAGGAAACAAACCATAGAGACAAAACTGAGAAGTCCTTTATTTTGTCAAGTTTCAAAGAGCTACTACAAACCATGTTGGATTTAGAGTTCCAAATTCATCTATCTATATAGGAGAGAACAGAGTGAAACCTAAAAATAAAAACAGCTACTGAAAAGGAACACATCAACCTAGAAGAACAAAATTTGGTGAGTCAAGTGGGATTTGTGTACCGATAATTACCACCAAGTATCATCAAGATTGTGTGTAAAAATATTTGCTGGTATTTCGGAATCTCGTAATTTCTTGGAAGCTTGGCAACCCCTCTAAATGAAAGTGCTTTTCCACAGTCTCTTCTTAGGTTTACACTGAAGCGGAAAAAAACCATAGAGACAAAACTGAGAACTCCTTTATTTTGTCAAGTTTCAAAGAGCTACTACAAATCATGTTGGATTTAGAGTTCCAAATTTATCTATCTATATAGGAGAGAAAAGAGTGAAACCTAAAAAAAAAACTGCTACTGTAAACGAACGCTTCAACCTAGAAGAACAAATTTTGTGACCCAAGTGGGATTTGTGGACTTGTCATTACCACCACGTATCATCAAGATTGGGTGAAGAAATATTTGCTGGTATTTCGGAAACTCGTATTTTCTTGGAAGCTTGGCAACCCCTTTCAATGAAAGTGCTTTTCCACAGTCTCTGCTTAGGGCTACATGAAACGGAAACAAATCATAGAGACAAAACTGAAAACTCCTGTATTTTGTCAAGTTTCAAAGAGCTACTACAAACCATGTTGGATTTAGAGTTCCAAATTCATCTATCAATATAGGAGAGAACAGAGTGCAACCTAAAAATGAAAACTGCTACTTTAAACGAACGCTTCAACTAAGAAGAACAAAATTTGGTGAGCCAAGAGGGATTTGTGGACTTGTCATTACCACCAGGCATCATCAAGATTGCGTGAAAAAATATTTGCTGGTATTTCAGAAAATCGTTATTTCTTAGAAGTTTGGCAAACCCTCTCAATGAAAGTGCTTTTCCACAGTCTGTTCCTAGGGGTACTTGAAGAGGAAACAAACCATAGAGACAAAACTGAGAACTCTTTTACTTTGTCAAGTTTCAAAGAGCTACTACAAACCATGTTGGATTTAGAGTTCAAAATTCATCTATCTATATAGCAGAAAACAGAGTGAAACCTAAATATAAAAACTGCTACTGTAGACGAACGCTTCAACCTAGAAGAACAAAATTTTTTGAGAAAAGTGGGATTTGAGTACCGATCATTACCACCAAGTATCATCAAGATTGGGTGTAAAAATATTTGCTGGTATTTCGGAATCTCGTAATTTCTTGGAAGCTTGGCAACCCCTCTCAATGAAAGTGCTTTTCCACAGTCTCTGCTTAGGGCTACACTGAAGCGGAAACAAATCATAGAGACAAAATTGAGAACTCCTTTATTTTGACAAGTTTCATCGAGCTACTACAAACCATGTTGGATTTAGAGTTCCAAAATCATCTATCTATATAGGAGAGAACAGAGTGAAACCTAAAAATAAAAACTGCTACTGTAGACGAACGCTTCAACCTAGAAGAACAAAATTTGGTGAGCCAAGTAGGATTTGTGTACTTTTCCTTACCACCAAGTATCAGCAAGATTGGGTGAAAAAATATTTGCTGGTATTTCGGAAAATCGTTATTTCTTAGAAGCTTGTCAACCCCTCTCAATGAAAGTGCTTTTCCACCATCTGTGCCTAGGGCTACTTGAGGAGGAAACAAACAATAATGACAAAACTTAGAACTCCTTTATTTTGTCAAGTTTCAAAAAGCTACTACAAACCATGTTGGATTTAGAGTTCCAAATTCATCTATCTATATAGCAGAGAACAGAGTGAAATCTAAATATAAAAACTGCTACTGTAAACGAATGCATCAACCTAGAAGAACAAAATTTGGTAAGCCAAGTGTGATTTGTGGACTTGTCATTACTACCACGCATCATCAAGATTGGGTGAAAAAAAATTTGCTGGTATTTCGGAAACTCGTATTTTCTTGGAAGCTAGGCAACCCCTCTCAATGAAAGTGCTTTTCCAACGTCTGTGCCTAGGGCTACTTGAAGAGGAAAAAAATCATAGAGACAAAACTGAGGACTCCTTTATTTTGTCAAGTTTCAAAGAGCTACTACAAACCATGTTGGATTTAGAGTTCAAAATTCATCTATCTATATAGCAGAAAACAGAGTGAAACCTAAATATAAAAACTGCTACTGTAGACGAACGCTTCAACCTAGAAATACAAAATTTGGTGAGAAAAGTGGGATTTGAGTACCGATCATTAACAGCAAGTATCATCAAGATTGGGTGAAAAAATATTTGCTGGTATTTCGGAAACTCGTAATTTCTTGGAAGCTTGTCAACCCATTTCAATGAAAGTGCTTTTCCACAGTCTCTGCTTAGGGCTATATGAAACGGAAACAAATCATAGAGACAAAACTGAAAACTCCTTTATTTTGTCAAGTTTCAAAGAGCTACTACAAACCATGTTGGATTTAGAGTTCCATATTCATCTATCTATATAGCAGAGAACAGAGTGAAACCTAAATATAAAAACTGCTACTGTAAACGAACGCTTCAAATTAGAAGAAGAAAATTTGGTGAGACAAGTGGGATTTGTGTACTTGTCATTACCACCACGTATCATCAAGATTGGGTGAAAAAATATTTGCTGGTATTTCGGAAAATCGTTATTTCTTAGAAGCTTGGCAACCTCACTCAATGAAAGTGCTTTTCCACAGTCTGTTCCTAGGGGTACTTGAAGAGGAAACAAACCATAGAGACAAAACTGAGAACTCTTTTACTTTGTCAAATTTCAAAGAGCTACTACAAACCATGTTGGATTTAGAGTTCAAAATTCATCTATCTATATAGCAGAAAACAGAGTGAAACCTAAATATAAAAACTGCTACTGTAGACGAACGCTTCAACCTAGAAGAACAAAATTTGGTGAGAAAAGTGGGATTTGAGTACCGATCATTACCACCAAGTATCATCAAGATTGGGTGTAAAAATATTTGCTGGTATTTCGGAATCTCGTAATTTCTTGGAAGCTTGGCAACCCCTCTCAATGAAAGTGCTTTTCCACAGTCTCTGCTTAGGGCTACACTGAAGCGGAAACACATCATAGAGACAAAATTGAGAACTCCTTTATTTTGACAAGTTTCATCGAGCTACTACAAACCATGTTGGATTTAGAGTTCCAAAATCATCTATCTATATAGGAGAGAACAGAGTGAAACCTAAAAATAAAAACTGCTACTGTAGACGAACGCTTCAACCTAGAAGAACAAAATTTGGAGAGCCAAGTAGGATTTGTGTACTTTTCCTTACCACCAAGTATCAGCAAGATTGGGTGAAAAAATATATGCTTGTATTTCGGAAACTCGTTATTTCTTAGAAGCTTGTCAACCCCTCTCAATGAAAGTGCTTTTCCACCATCTGTGCCTAGGGCTACTTGAGGAGGAAACAAACAATAATGACAAAACTTAGAACTCCTTTATTTTGTCAAGTTTCAAAGAGCTACTACAAACCATGTTGGATTTAGAGTTCCAAATTCATCTATCTATATAGCAGAGAACAGAGTGAAATCTAAATATAAAAACTGCTACTGAAAACGAATGCATCAACCTAGAAGAACAAAATTTGGTAAGCCAAGTGTGATTTGTGGACTTGTCATTACTACCACGCATCATCAATATTGGGTGAAAAAAAATTTGCTGGTATTTCGGAAACTCGTATTTTCTTGGAAGCTAGGCAACCCCTCTCAAAGAAAGAGCTTTTCCAACGTCTGTGCCTAGGGCTACTTGAAGAGCAAACAAACCATAGAGACAAAACTGAGAAGTCCTTTATTTTGTCAAGTTTCAAAGAGCTACTACAAACCATGTTGGATTTAGAGTTCCAAATTCATTTATCTATATAGGAGAGAACAGAGTGAAACCTAAAAATAAAAACTGCTACTGAAAACGAACGCATCAACCTAGAAGAACAAAATTTGGTGAGTAAAGTGGGATTTGTGTACTTGTCCTTACAACCAAGTAACAGCAAGATTGGGTGAAAAAATATTTGCTGGTATTTCGGAAAATCGTTATTTCTTTGAAGCTTGTCAACCCCTCTCAATGAAAGTGCTTTTCCACAGTCTGTGCCAGGGCTACTTGAAGAGGAAACAAACCATAGAGACAAAACTGAGAAGTCTTTATTTTGTCAAGTTTCAAAGAGCTACTACAAACCATGTTGGATTTTGAGTTCCAAATTTATCTATCAATATAGGAGAGAACGGAGTGCAACCTAAAAATGAAAACTGCTACTGTAAACGAACGCTTCAACCTAGAAGAACAAAATTTGGTGTGCCAAGTGGGAATTGTGGACTTGTCATTACCACCAAGTATCATCAAGATTGAGTGAAAAAATATTTGCTGGTATTTCGGAAACTCGTAATTTATTGGAAGCTTGGCAACCCCTCTCAATGAAAGTGCTTTTCCACAGTCTCTGCTTAGGGCTACTTGAAGTGGAAACAAATCATAGAGACAAAACTGAGAACTACTTTATTTTTTCAAGATTCAAAGAACTACTGCAAACCATGTTAGATTTAGAGTTCCAAATTCATCTATCTATATAGGAGAGAACAGAGGGAAACCTAAATAAAAAACTACTACAGTAGTCGAACGCTTCAATCTAGAAGAACAAAATTTGGTGAGCCAAGTGGGATTTGTGGACTGATCATTACCACCAAGTATCATCAACATTGGGTTAAAAAATATTTGCTGGTATTTCGGAAACTCGTTCTTTCTTAGAAGCTTGGCAACCCCTCTCAATGAAAGTGCTTTTCCACCGTCTGTGCCAAGGGCTACTTGAAGAGGAAACAAACCATAGAGACAAAACTTAGAACTCCTTTATTTTGTAAAGTTTCATAGAGCTACTACAAACCATGTTGGATTTAGAGTTCCAAATTCATCTATCTATATAGCAGAGAACAGAGTGAAACCTAAATATAAAAACTGCTACTGTAAACGAACGATTCAACCTTGAAGAACAAAATTTGGTGAGCCAAGTGGGATTTGTGTACTGATCATTACCACCAAGTATCATCAACATTGGGTTAAAAAATATTTGCTTGTATTTCGGAAACTCGTTATTTCTTAGAAGCTTGGCAACCCCTCTCAATGAAAGTGCTTTTCCACCGTCTGTGCCTTGGGCTGCTTGAAGAGGAAACAAACAATAGAGACAAAACTTAGAACTCCTTTATTTTGTCAAGTTTCAAAGAGCTACTACAAACCATGTTGGATTTAGAGTTCCAAATTCATCTATCTATATAGCAGAAAACAGAGTGAAACCTAAATATAAAAACTGCTACTGTAGACGAACGCTTCAACCTAGAAGAACAAAATTTGGTGAGACAAGTGGGATTTGTGTACCGATCATTACCACAAAGTATCATCAAGATTGGGTGTAAAAATATTTGCTGGTATTTCGGAATCTCGTAATTTCTTGAAAGCTTGGCAACCACTCTCATTGAAAGTGCTTTTCCACCGTCTCGGCTTAGGGCTACTTGAAGAGGAAACAAATCTTAAGTCAAAAGTGAGAACTCCTTTATTTTGTCAAGTTTCAAAGAGCTACTACAAACCATGTTGGATTTAGAGTTCCAAATTCATCTATCTATATAACAGAGGACAGAGTGAAACCTAAAAATAAAAACTGCTACTGAAAACGAACGCATCAACCTAGAAGAACAAAAGTTGGTGAGTCAAGTGGGATTTGTGTACCGATCATTACCACCAAGTATCAGCAAGATTGGGTGAAAAAATATTTGCTGGTATTTCGGAAACTCGTTATTTCTTAGAAGCTTGGCAACCCCTCTCAATGAAAGTGCTTTTCCACAGTCTGAGCCAGGGCTACTTGAAGAGGATACAAACCATAGAGACAAAACTGAGAATTCCTTTATTTTGTCAAGTTTCAAAGAGCTACTACAAACCATGTTGGATTTAGAGTTCCAAATACATCTATCTATATAGCAGAGAACAGAGTGAAACCTAAAAATAAAAACTGCTACTTAAATGGAACGCATCAACCTAGAAAACAAAATTTGGTGAGTCAAGTGGGATTTGTGTACCGATAATTACCACCAAGTATCATCAAGATTGTGTGTAAAAATATTTGCTGGTATTTCGGAATCTCGTAATTTCTTGGAAGCTTGGCAACCCCTCTCAATGAAAGTGCTTTCCCACAGTCTCTGTTTAGGGCTACTTGAAGCGGAAACAAATCATAGAGACAAAAGTCAGAACTACTTTATTTTGTCAAGTTTCAAAGAGCTACGGCAAACCATGTTGGATTTAGAGTTCCAAATTCATCTATCTATATAGCAGAGAACAGAGTGAAACCTAAATATAAAAACTGCTACTGTAAACGAATGCTTCAACCTAGAAGAACAAAATTTGGTGAGCCAAGTGGGATTTGTGTACTGATCATTACCACCAAGTATCATCAACATTGGGTTAAAAAATATTTGCTGGTATTTCGGAAACTCGTTCTTTCTTAGAAGCTTGGCAACCCCTCTCAATGAAAGTGCTTTTCCACCGTCTGTGCCTAGGGCTACTTGAGGAGGAAACAAACAATAATGACAAAACTTAGAACTCCTTTATTTTGTCAAGTTTCAAAGAGCTACTACAAACCATGTTGGATTTAGAGTTCCAAATTCATCTATCTATATAGCAGAGAACAGAGTGAAATCTAAATATAAAAACGGCTACTGTAAACGAATGCATCAACCTAGAAGAACAAAATTTGGTAAGCCAAGTGTGATTTGTGGACTTGTCATTACTACCACGCATCATCAATATTGGGTGAAAAAAAATTTGCTGGTATTTCAGAAACTCGTATTTTCTTGGAAGCTAGGCAACCCCTCTCAATGAAAGTGCTTTTCCAACGTCTGTGCCTAGGGCTACTTGAAGCGGAAACAAATCATAGAGACAAAACTGAGAACTCCTTTATTTTGTCAAGTTTCAAAGAGCTACTACAAACCATGTTGGATTTAGAGCTCCAAATTCATCTATATATAAGAGGGAACAGAGTGAAACCTAAAAATAAAAACTGCTACTGTAAACGAATGCTTCAAACTAAAAGAACAAAATTTGGTGAGCCATGTGGGATTTGTGGACTTGTCCTTACCACCAAGTATCAGCAAGATTGGGTGATAAAATATTTGCTGGTTTTTCGGAAACTCGTTATTTCTTAGAAGCTTGGCAACCCCTCTCAATGAAAGTGCTTTTCCACAGTCTGTGCCTCGGACTACTTGAAGTGGGAACAAAACATAGAGAAAAAACTGAGAACTTCTTTATTTTGTCAAGTTTCAAAGAGCTACTGCAAACCATGTTGGATTTAGAGTTCAAAATTCATCTATCTATATAGCAGAAAACAGAGTGAAACCTAAATATAAAAACTGCTACTGTAGACGAACGCTTCAACCTAGAAGAACAAAATTTGGTGAGAAAAGTGGGATTTGAGTACCGATCATTACCACCAGGTATCATCAAGATTGGGTGTAAAAATATTTGCTGGTATTTCGGAATCTCGTAATTTCTTGGAAGCTTGGCAACCCCTCTCAATGAAAGTGCTTTTCCACAGTCTCTGCTTAGGGCTACACTGAAGCGGAAACAAATCATAGAGACAAAATTGAGAACTCCTTTATTTTGACAAGTTTCATCGAGCTACTACAAACCATGTTGGATTTAGAGTTCCAAAATCATCTATCTATATAGGAGAGAACAGAGTGAAACCTAAAAATAAAAACTGCTACTGTAGACGAACGCTTCAACCTAGAAGAACAAAATTTGGTGAGCCAAGTAGGATTTGTGTACTTTTCCTTACCACCAAGTATCAGCAAGATTGGGTGAAAAAATATTTGCTGGTATTTCGGAAAATCGTTATTTCTTAGAAGCTTGTCAACCCCTCTCAATGAAAGTGCTTTTCCACAGTCTGTGCCAGGCCTACTTGAAGAGGAAACAAACCATAGAGACAAAACTGAGAAGTCCTTTATTTTGTCAAGTTTCAAAGAGCTACTACAAACCATGTTGGATTTAGAGTTCCAAATTCATCTATCTATATAGGAGAGAACAGAGTGAAACCTAAAAATAAAAACAGCTACTGAAAAGGAACACATCAACCTAGAAGAACAAAATTTGGTGAGTCAAGTGGGATTTGTGTACCGATAATTACCACCAAGTATCATCAAGATTGTGTGTAAAAATATTTGCTGGTATTTCGGAATCTCGTAATTTCTTGGAAGCTTGGCAACACCTCTAAATGAAAGTGCTTTTCCACAGTCTCTTCTTAGGTTTACACTGAAGCGGAAAAAAACCATAGAGACAAAACTGAGAACTCCTTTATTTTGTCAAGTTTCAAAGAGCTACTACAAATCATGTTGGATTTAGAGTTCCAAATTTATCTATCTATATAGGAGAGAAAAGAGTGAAACCTAAAAACAAAAACTGCTACTGTAAACGAACGCTTCAACCTAGAAGAACAAAATTTTGTGACCCAAGTGGGATTTGTGGACTTGTCATTACCACCACGTATCATCAAGATTGGGTGAAGAAATATTTGCTGGTATTTCGGAAACTCGTATTTTCTTGGAAGCTTGGCAACCCCTTTCAATGAAAGTGCTTTTCCACAGTCTCTGCTTAGGGCTACATGAAACGGAAACAAATCATAGAGACAAAACTGAAAACTCCTGTATTTTGTCAAGTTTCAAAGAGCTACTACAAACCATGTTGGATTTAGAGTTCCAAATTCATCTATCAATATAGGAGAGAACAGAGTGCAACCTAAAAATGAAAACTGCTACTTTAAACGAACGCTTCAACTAAGAAGAACAAAATTTGGTGAGCCAAGAGGGATTTGTGGACTTGTCATTACCACCAGGCATCATCAAGATTGCGTGAAAAAATATTTGCTGGTATTTCAGAAAATCGTTATTTCTTAGAAGTTTGGCAAACCCTCTCAATGAAAGTGCTTTTCCACAGTCTGTTCCTAGGGGTACTTGAAGAGGAAACAAACCATAGAGACAAAACTGAGAACTCTTTTACTTTGTCAAGTTTCAAAGAGCTACTACAAACCATGTTGGATTTAGAGTTCAAAATTCATCTATCTATATAGCAGAAAACAGAGTGAAACCTAAATATAAAAACTGCTACTGTAGACGAACGCTTCAACCTAGAAGAACAAAATTTTTTGAGAAAAGTGGGATTTGAGTACCGATCATTACCACCAAGTATCATCAAGATTGGGTGTAAAAATATTTGCTGGTATTTCGGAATCTCGTAATTTCTTGGAAGCTTGGCAACCCCTCTCAATGAAAGTGCTTTTCCACAGTCTCTGCTTAGGGCTACACTGAAGCGGAAACAAATCATAGAGACAAAATTGAGAACTCCTTTATTTTGACAAGTTTCATCGAGCTACTACAAACCATGTTGGATTTAGAGTTCCAAAATCATCTATCTATATAGGAGAGAACAGAGTGAAACCTAAAAATAAAAACTGCTACTGTAGACGAACGCTTCAACCTAGAAGAACAAAATTTGGTGAGCCAAGTAGGATTTGTGTACTTTTCCTTACCACCAAGTATCAGCAAGATTGGGTGAAAAAATATTTGCTGGTATTTCGGAAAATCGTTATTTCTTAGAAGCTTGTCAACCCCTCTCAATGAAAGTGCTTTTCCACCATCTGTGCCTAGGGCTACTTGAGGAGGAAACAAACAATAATGACAAAACTTAGAACTCCTTTATTTTGTCAAGTTTCAAAAAGCTACTACAAACCATGTTGGATTTAGAGTTCCAAATTCATCTATCTATATAGCAGAGAACAGAGTGAAATCTAAATATAAAAACTGCTACTGTAAACGAATGCATCAACCTAGAAGAACAAAATTTGGTAAGCCAAGTGTGATTTGTGGACTTGTCATTACTACCACGCATCATCAAGATTGGGTGAAAAAAAATTTGCTGGTATTTCGGAAACTCGTATTTTCTTGGAAGCTAGGCAACCCCTCTCAATGAAAGTGCTTTTCCAACGTCTGTGCCTAGGGCTACTTGAAGAGGAAAAAAATCATAGAGACAAAACTGAGGACTCCTTTATTTTGTCAAGTTTCAAAGAGCTACTACAAACCATGTTGGATTTAGAGTTCAAAATTCATCTATCTATATAGCAGAAAACAGAGTGAAACCTAAATATAAAAACTGCTACTGTAGACGAACGCTTCAACCTAGAAATACAAAATTTGGTGAGAAAAGTGGGATTTGAGTACCGATCATTAACAGCAAGTATCATCAAGATTGGGTGAAAAAATATTTGCTGGTATTTCGGAAACTCGTAATTTCTTGGAAGCTTGTCAACCCATTTCAATGAAAGTGCTTTTC